>NC_048900.1:1032134-1032999 GCF_011077185.1 Oxyura jamaicensis | reverse complement strand
GCTTCCAAGGTGAGGCGCGGCCGGGGCGGGCTGAGGGGCCGGGGGCGGTGCGCGGCGGGGCCCAGGCGGGGCGCGGCGGTCGGGCCGCAACGGCCGGGACCGGGGGGCCGCGGCGGGGCCGAGCCGAAACGAGCAGGCCGGGGCTGGGGGGCTCTCCTGAGGCGGGTGTGTGAGGGGGCTGTGGGCGTGCGGAGCGTGGCTCGGCCCCGGGGGCGGCGGCAGGGGACAGCTCCCGCCTGCGGGGCGCTTTAACGGGTTTGTTTTGCGAGAGAAGGGGGCTCCTATTACTATTATTTTATTATTATTGGGGTACTGTTAAACCTGGAGCTTCTGGACGTTTCATTTTTGAGATGCAATTTTCAACCGCTGCTTCGGAGGTCTCGCTAGCACCTCCTGCCGCATCTGCATAACCAAGATTATATAATAAGGGTAAGGAGCTGAGCGTTCTGGACGCTCACTGTTCGTGGCAGCTCTAATTCCCCGTGTTTTCATGCGGTTATGTCGAATTCCTGATGGTTTTCAGCTTTGCTGGCCAGCGAGCAATTGCATGCCAGCTTCATGTCTGCTGTAACGCTTTGAATTCCCAACCCCAACATGAGCCAGTGTTAACACTGACCATGTTAAAACAGTCTCAAATCATCCTGGTACAGCTTGTTTTCAAGATTATTGAGAAAAGATGTAGGATGGAGTCATGTCCATATGGAGAAGAACTGACAATGTTCAGTTCTACTTGTCTCCAAAGGTATTTGAGAAAATAATCAAAAGATGTGTCCCCCCCCCCCCCCCCCCAAAAAAAAAAAAAAAAAAAGCCTTTTTCTTGCATGCGCTTTATGTGGCCAAAAGAGAAGGTAACAGTATCTCTCTC
>NC_048900.1:1000013-1032034 GCF_011077185.1 Oxyura jamaicensis | reverse complement strand
TTTTTTTTTTTTTTTTTTTTTTTTTTTTAGCTGTTTTGTATGAATCTCTCTTTACTTCTCTAACTTTTTAACCTGCAGTTTCTGCTTGGTCGTGGCTGTACAGCTCTACGTTTACACAACTGTATATCAACATCTAAGGCTGATTTTGAAATATTTAGATATATTTTTTTTCAAGTAAGGGTTGGGAGAGGAAATAAATGGTAGTGAAAGAGGGATGTGAGCAGGAGGAAAGCACAGGGTATTATGAATCAGCATTGCCTGAATTTGATTTAACTCAGATGAGAGCAGCTGTTGAGTGGGTCCCTGAATGTCCACCCAGCCCAGTATTGCCTCTGAGAGCAGCAGATGTTTGGAGAAAATGACTAAACATGGGAATTTTAATTCCTTCCTATTTCTCCTAGCTTCCAGCATGCTGAAGTCTAGATACTTCCTGGGGTAGAGTTTAGTGACTTGGGTTTTATCGTGTTTTTCACTGCCCTCCATACGTTTTTCTTCTGTAGCTTTGTCTGATTGTTTTTGAACAAATAAGTAAGAGATGGCTGGTGAGTGGAAACCTTAATGGAGAGGAATGAATGGGAGAAAAGCCTTTCAAAGTTGACAGGAGGAGTGGGGGAAAGTGATATGCCTTAACAGTTGCTGTCAGTTTGGTCTCTGGGTAAGACTGATAATAAATGGAGGAGTATTACAAAAAAAAAAAGTCCCTTGTCAGTGAATTTTGAAAAACAGCTTTTACCTTGCTAATTCAAGGTTCCATTAGCACAGTGTAAAATAATAAAAGCCATCTTGGGCTATGCCTAGATAGTACTAAATGGTTAAATTTCCTTGCTCCTTCTGATATATTTTCTTAACTTGTTACATTTTTTTTTAATGTTTAAGGAAGAGTCCCAATAGAATTTAATATCTTAGTTACTATTTTTTCAAATGCATAGTTAAAAAGAAAAACCCTTTCAGCTGGTAGTCTGGGAAGATGAACAATAAAGAAAATCCTGATTGAATGTTCTTTTCTTGAACAACTTCTGCTTGCCTTCATGACACACTCTGAATTCTTTTTTTTTTTTTTCCAAGACATGAATACAATTTTTTTGTAATATCTATAAAAGCAAATAGTAAGTATTATAGGTGCTTAGAACTTGTTAGAAGTTGTTAGATGTGTTCTCTGAAGTTCTTGACTGTCACCTCAGTGTGTAGATGGCATGCGGAATTAAAACCCTGTGTCTTACCTACTGGTAAAAAACAAACAAACAAACAAAAAAACCCAGTATCATCTGTTGGTACATTTTTGATTAATTTAAATGGGTAAAACAGTCGTGCTTTCATTATAGTCTTGTCTGCTGAAATGTCTACAGTTCAAGTGCATCCTTCTGCAGCAAATGGTGACTGGAATAAAAGGGGGCTGGGGACTGGGCAGGAGGCTGGGTAGTAATGTAGGTGGACTTGCCTTGCTTTGCTCACTTCATTCAGCCATGACATGTTTTTGTTGAATGCACGTGTGCACTTTAGCAAAAACTACGTGCTGGAAAGGTAGAGGCTTCTGTGAATCCTAGCTTGTCCTTGATTGCTAATTTATTTGATTTCCTGTGAACTCTGGTAACTATCCAGTTAGCCTTGAAGTGGTGTTTCGGGGAGGGCCTAGGCAATGTCTGGCCTGCTATAGGATTCATGTAATGAAGAACCTGATCTCCTTTTGGTCATGCTGACTGGGATTGTATGGTGGTCACTGTATTATTTCAGGCTGTATTAATGGTCAACTTTAGTAACTTTCTGTGGAAGTAATCCTTCTGAGACCTGGTGAGGCGGTTCCAGTGTAGTTGGGGTTAAAGTACAGTGCTAGGGTTGGGCTTTGTTCTGGACTAAAAATAAGGTGGTGTCTGTGAATGACTGTGGACATCTAATCTTTCTGTGTTGGTTCCCAACTTGGGAAACAGGCAAAAGGCACTACCACAAATCTGTATTTTTTGTATGAACAAATTTCACCTGTCTCCCTAATATAATGTTAAATACCTGCTTGACAACATCGTAACGTGTTCTTGATCAATTGTTTTAAACATTGAAAGTGTAATTGTTGTGGTGATACAGAACAGGTTCACAAGTATCTTATACTGTATTAACTCTTCTTTTATTTGGTTTCTTCAGACTGGCAGATGGGCCCAGTCTTCTAATAGTGAGTCGCTGTTGTCAGAACTTGACAGTGCACTTGTAACTAAGAGGATGTTATGAGAAGAGCTTAATGCTATTTTTGGGTAAAACTATTGAATGTCACTTAAAATGGATGTAAAAAAAACTAGTAGCTAGCCAAAAACTGTTTTTTTTTGTGTGTATTTTCCATATCACTATATAGGGTGATATTTTATAGGAGAACTTAACTTTAAATCTTTTTCACGGATTCTTGATGCATATGTAGTTTGAATGGCAGACTGCTTTCAGACATAGGGGAAAAAATCCAACTTAAATGTTCTTTGAAACAGCAGAGCTAAAAACAACATTCATTAAGTTATTTTTGTTGGATTTTGTTTAGCCTTGGAATGCTGGACTTTGTGGGTTTGGCTGGAGCTTTAGTATTTCCTAGACAATTAAGAAAAAGAATGGTGAATTATATTTCTAAAGACAGAATGAGGATGCAAGTTAAAGTTCCATGAGACACTTACAGACCATGATATAGACTTGAGAGTGTTACTTCTTTCTTTTGTATAGATTTTTACAAAAGAAGTGAATAGGCATTTATTTATAAACAAAAGCATAAGACTCAGTGGTTAAACAATCAAAAAATAACGGTTTTCATTTGGCTATGAGTGATGTAATTTCTCTGAAGAGCAGGCACCTTTTTTTTAATCACTAACTGGGGAAAAACTTTCATTTAAGTGGCATGTTCAGAAAAAACTGCAGGAGCACTGCTACAGACTTTGGCATGGAGAAAGACGCTCTACAACAATAAAAGGCCGCTTGCTTTGAGTTACTGTAAATGCTTGTGAAGACAAGTCATGGATATCACAGAATAGTCCAGGTTGGAAGAGACCTCCAAGATCACTGAGTCCAACCTCTGACCTAACACTAACAAGTCCTCCACTAAACCATATCCCTGAGCTCTACATCTAAACGTCTTTTGAAGACCTCCAGGGATGGTGACTCAACCACTTCCCTGGGCAGCCTATTCCAGTGACTAACAACCTGTTCAGTAAAGAAGTTCTTCCTAATATCCAACCTAAACCTCCCCTGGCGCAACTTTAGCCCATTCCCCCTTGTCCTGTCACCAGGCACATTGGAGAATAGACCAACCGCCACCTTGCTACAGCCTCCTTTCAGGTACCTGTAGAGTGCAATAAGGTCGTCCCTGAGCCTCCTCCAGGCTAAACAGTCCCAGCTCCCTTAGCTGCTCCTCATAAGACTTGTTCTCCAGACCCTTTACCAGCTTCCAAAGCAAAATGATGGGCAAAGTTAAATGCTACGGATGCTGTCGTGCATCATGTTACTAGAAATTGGGTACTGATGTATGTACTTCTATTCAAATCTGCTGGGCTTACTTTGGATAGCTTAGACAACTTCCTGAAATGGGAAGTTACTAAATTGGTTGTGCTTTTCACTTCTAAAAGTTTGACCTTTTCTTATACTCTGTCAGCAGCAGCAAGTTGTGATGAACTTGTAGCTTGCAACTAAGGGTGGTTACTGGTCAGTCACTTTGGAACTGATTTACTTGTCTGGAGTGTAACTGATAGGAAGTTGATTAGTTGATTAATTAAAGGAAAGAAGTATCCTGAGGGGAGGGTCTTGCCAGTCACTGTCATCTAATTTGTTTTAAATTCTAGTAAGTAATAAAATTATAAACCTTACCACGTTCTATAAGGCCGTGCCTGTGTTCTCCATCATCTCACTTCATGCAGCCCTTGGGAAAGGGGATTGTGCGCAGCCATGTAAAAGCATTTCAGTTCCAGCTTGTGGATTGTGATGTATGTCATAATTAAACAAGGAGAATTAAACCTAGAAAACAGGCCACCAGTATATAGAAATAAATGTTGTACAGAATGGTGTATTTTTATCTTGTCCAATATTGGATCCTTTTAACTTACCAATATAATTCCTTGTAAATCTTGTATGCTTTAAAAGTAACGTCAAAAGCATTGGTCTTCATTGTGGCTCAGTGAATATTTTAAAATGTGACTTAGTTGTTTCTGACTTCTGAAATATGGATCAAAGGCTTTTAGTAAATTTAAGTGCACTGATGTACTTCTGTTTATTTTCACCCTAATGTAGTTTAGCTGCTAGTACTGGCACTGCTCCAGGAGAAAGTTGGCTGGAAGCAACATTAAAGGAACTAGATATTAAGGGATGAGTAGGAAAGTAAAATCTGTAGAAAGGAGCTTTCAGGATAAAGCATGTCTGTCCTTCATTCAGGCTGTGCTATTTTTTGAAATGTGATGATACTTGAACTCCAGTGAAATGGCTGACTTGCATTTTATTGAAAAATATTTCAGTCTTCCAATCTAGTGCATGAACAAACTGAATTTGCAGTTGTTCTTGATTTCAGCTGGCTGATCTATGACTCTTCCTGTTTTGTTAGCCAATGGGACAGTCCTTTGAGGATAAGCATGCAGCTTGGCACTCAGAAGCTGAAAGATGTTTTCCAAACTGAGGTCTAAGAGAACAAAGAAACAAAGGAAATTCCTTCAAGTTCCCCCGTAAACCTTTTACTTCAGTGCTTTCTTTCATAGATCTGAGGCGTTGTTGTCCATCTTATACTCAAGTGCCATATCTAGATTCTTTACCCCTTGAAAGAAGGCATGGATGGTTCCCTGAAGGTTGTTAGTGTTCATATGCCAGGCTTGAGAAAGAACTTCTTTGATAAAGGGTCATCTTTAGGTAGTGCTTGCAAAAGCAAGCACTTTGGTTTGACATCTCAGCTGGTGTACTGGCCAGTGCTCGAGAGATTGTAAACCACAGTGGTCTTCAGAGGTAATTAAAAACCTGGAGTTGTTTGTGGAAATAAGCAGAATTCAGTACAACTTTGTCAAAGTTCATATAAATAATATTTCAATCATTAACCAATGGCTTCAACCTTTGGTGGGTCACTGCAACATTCTGAATGAAGTGCTTTCTCAAAACACCTTATAAATCAGATTATGTTGTGATAATCTGTGTTTCTAGATATTCTAGGCCCACCAAAGCCTGAAGACAACTTTAAAGAAAGCGTATTTATTAAGTGATACTACAGAGAGCTTCCTGCTAGCTTTAGATTTACAAAGTCTAAAATGTTAGAGTGCTTGTTCTTTACATCAGAAAGGCATGGAGAGCTGGTGATCATCAAATGGAATGGAAGCTGGTGTATGCCAGCAGTGATATTCCTGACTGTTGATAGGTGACTTCACAAGAAAAACTTAGGCATATGAGAGTAAATCAGGACTTTCTTGGACTTAGGCTGAAACCGCTTAAATTAATTTCTTGTATAGAAAGTACAGATGAAGCTGATAGTGAAACGATGTTGGAGTCCTAAATTAGGATTTTAGATTGTCAGGAAACGTGATAACAGTCTGATTCACCAGCTGCATCTCCTGCATGTCAGTCTGAGTCAGTTTAGTTTATTCGTCAGCTATTAGAATGCTGTTACCTTTTGAAGCAAGCAGGAGACTGAGTTTATGGAATGCTGTACAACTTGCTTGAAAACCGTGTACACAACCACTTCCTTTTTCTTTTTCTTTTTTTTTTTTTTAGGATCCTACCTCTTTCTCTTAGGAAGAGAGGATGTGAAATACATATAGTATACTTATTAATGTTTGTGCAAGGCCTGCAGTTGTTCTTCCTTTGTGTGATAAGAATAGTTGAGAGAATAATTCAGGTAATTAAGATAATAAGATTTAATACACACTGCTTTCAGGGAAGCACAGAATGCAGATATTAACTGAACTCAATGTATACAGTGAAATATCTTTTTTGTCAGTAAGTCTAAATAGATGTCTTTTCTTGAAAAACAAATGTTGTCTGTGTAGCAAATGTGATGGTAACACTTTGGGGCTTACAGTAGGGTGCTGCAGCATACCTCTGGGGTTCTCAAGCAAAAATATGTAGGTAATACGTATGTGATGTGGGATGCTGTGGTCTACCTACAGCTGGCCTTACATAAAATATTAAATCTGTTGTTCCACTGCAGTATTCATTTGGAATAACTCAAACCTAACACAGTATTGCACTGATCAGCAGCTGAATTAAGGTACTAAACTTAAAGCTGAGATGCTGAGTTCGTGTATTTTAGTTGACATACGTAAAGTGCACATCTCATGTACCTACACAGAGATCAATATAAATGTCTGTTACCTTTGTTGTAGCTTAAAGAAGCAGACATAGGTCTGTGCCTTGTCCAGTGCTTGACCAGGTAGGTGAGCAGTGCTGGCTGTTCTCTCACTGGAACCTGCAGCAGGGTAGAAGATCTTCAGCAGCTTAGCCATTGTTTGGTTTTGTTCCCTGTCTATTTAAAGATTGATCTCTTCAAACTCAAAATTCCTGCACTTAATTAGGAGGTATCTACCGGGTCTTAGGCAGGCAGATGCAAATGAGCTCTCCCTGTTCTCTTCCTCTGTTGGACATAAGCTCTGTGGCAACCTGGGAGCAGCTGCACTATTCCTCTGGTTTGGAGCTGAGTTGTCTGCTCAGTTTGGAGTGCTGCAAGGGGTGAAGTAGGCAAGATCCTGCCTGCTGGTCTGCAAACCTGGCCTTCTTTGGTGGAAAGTGTTGGTGTTCCTGCAAGCAGCATTTGTGTTCCCAGTCTGGTTAGTTAGCAGGCTCTTGAGGGAGACCCCTCTGGGGGAAGAAGATGTGCTCTTAAAATGGACTGACACAGTGGCCTTGCTCATGTGAAATAATAGGTCATGGCTTGATCAACAGTGCTCTTGGCTTGGTGTGTATCCCAGCTGTTGTTGGTTACCTCTTCAAATATAACTTAAAGGAGATCGATGAAGCTGGTAAACTGCAGAGGTGAGCTGAGCAAACAATGCTATTAGCTAGGGCCATCCCGCTGAAGTTGGCTAGCTAAAGGGACAGAGCTTTCGTAGTGGTGAGCAGTCTGGCTGTGGGTTGCATGCCTCTCTGCTGCCTCTGGTACCTGCTGCAGCACAGGAGGGCCCCGAGCAGAGCAACCCCACGTGTTTGTGCTTCACTGGTAAGGTAAGTGAAACAGAGTGGATGTAGCATAGGTGTAGTATGCCTTGTGAGAGGATGATGGCAAGGGCAGAAGTAATGTTTCATGTTTGACTATTTTTATTGCTGTGTTCCTGCTAAGATTTTGAACAGGCTGTGGAGTATCTGTCTGTCCTTGGCATTGCTGCAAACAGCTGAGCACCCTTTGCCACGATAATAAAGAGTAGCAAATGGAAGGATGGTTGAAACTTGGCTACATCAATGATGCTCTGCGAAAGGGAGGCATGGCTGTAGGCCTATGGAAATACTGCTGGTTAAGTAATCATCAGCTTTTAAAAGAAATGTGTTCAGGAGAGTGAAGAAACTTATGAAAAACACCACAGAAAACATCAAAGGTTTGACAGTACTGGCTTTTTTCAGTCTTTCCAGAATGTTGTACTAAGCAACATGACATTTATAAAGCGGAGAGGTGTTAAACCATATGCTTGTATGCTTACCAGTGTTTTTGCCATCCCTGACCCAGATACCATACAGCATCACACGTTCACAGCACTGGCAAACTTGATCATCCCCAAGCATGCCTGTGTTGCGGAGTAAGCGTGGGTGGTACAAGGAAGCGTTAGGTTAGCAGGTATTTCCATTCCATTTAGGTTTGGATGTGTTGTTTTGTTCCTGACTAGCTGATCGAGGGGTAGAGACTTGCTGTGCGGACATCTGCTACTTGGGCTGACAGCATACCTCGTTGCTGAAGCATTTTATTCTTGAGATTCTTTGCCTAGCACGTTCTGGATTTCTAGTACATTTTCAAGCAATATGTTTGATTCAGGGTGAGAGGAAAGAATAAAGAGAAAATCGCTGGGTAAATGTCTATTAAAATATAAATGTGTATTAGACTATGAAAAAGTAGATGAAAGTGCATTTTGGTTTTTATGTGTTCTGATCCTAGACGGATTCCTGTAAATCACAGCTTCAGGGTATGTGATGCAATGAGTGAAGGCATGGCGTCTAGTTCTAGCTAATGTATTTATGCCTTCTAAAGGATGTTTTTTCTACCTCTCACAAATACTTTGTACAATGATATGGTGGCTGGAAGGCTTTTTTCTCCCCTTGATTTGAGCTTGTGGGAATCAAATCTAATTTTTTGGCTGTGAGTGCTTTCATCTAATCAAAAACAGTTTTCCCATCCCACACCTTAATAGTTGAAAGGCAGTATGAAAAGGGGGGATTTATGATTTGGTATGATTTGCAAAGGTTCCTATTCCTCCATTTTAGAAAGGGCTGTCCATTTGCAGCCCCCGTGCTGAGATGGAGTTACTTTTTCCAGTTGAAATTATGCTTTGATTGGATTCTGTTAGAGGACCTTGGGAAGCATTTTTTTCCTGTTGTTCAAGGTCTTTAGTATCTTAGCAAGTACTGTATAAGCTGTACTGCAGAATTGTGACAACCATTGAGCAATTTGTTATTTTTGAGGAAGTCAGAGTTCTAGATTAAAAGTTGTCAGCAACACTGCTTCGGGAGATTTTCCTCTTCAACCTGGTCTTGTTTTTGAAAAGTTTGCTAGGCAACTCACTCTTCTTCTCATGTGTGTCTTGGTTGTCTCCAGTTGGGCTAGGACAGGAATCAAACCCTGGTTCATGCTGAGCTGGTGAATCAGCGTAGGTCAAGGTCTCTTGTGCCTTTGGTGGCTGAAGGAAGGTGTAGTGAGTATTCATGAGAAAACATCTCCAGCAGCTGCTGCTCTTCCTTCTCTAGTGAACAGTGAAGAAATCAACAAAAGAACTGGCTAGGCTGGCTGTGTTACTCTTTAGTCCTTGACCAGTGTTACTGCGGTCCACGTGCTGTTGTGATCAGCCCCTGCTAAGCAGAGGGACAGATGGATTCCCCTGGCTGCCAGCTCAGAGCTCCTTTCTGCCCCAGCTGCACCTCTCAAGAGTGCCCCTGACCCCTCTCAAGCCCCAGAATTGTCTGGGAGCTGGCAGTGGGGTTGGGGTCACAGACACTTGTTTGTGCAGGGATGACCTGATGAGAAAGTTGGGAAGCAGAAGAGCTGGCAATGCAAGGCCTGATGGAGGGCAGTCAGGAGCAGTTGTGGATTAATGGGCTTAAATGCTTTGTGACAGTCTTCTGCAGATGCTAGAGGGTCTTTTACTTTGTAGTCTAGAAATGTGGTGTCTGCTCCTCTGCCCTGTCACTGTAGGGGGTTAATGAAGGTGAGCAGAAGCCAGGGCGGTTGGGGTATTTACACTGAAACTTCTGCTTCAGTGCCCATCAGTGAAGTAGTTGACTGCTTCCTTATATATTTTTCTACATTTTTTCTGTGATGTTTTTAGTTTATTAAGATGTTTTAAAGTAAGCTTTTATTTCTACTAATTTTTGTTATGGGATGTCTTAACTGATCTGCTGTATTTACTGCAAAAAACAGCTGTTGAACATACATCACAAATTTCTCTGCCTTTCTTTGTGTATTAGCAGCATACTTGCATGTCACTACTTCTGCACTATTTTATTGCTTTTGCTCCTTGTATTGCTTTGGGTGTTTTGGAAGAGTAAATAATCCCAATGTCAGTTTATGTATATTGTATCTTTTCTCTGCTGTTCAGTGACAGGAGGTTGACTGAAAAGATGAATAAACAACTGTTGCAACCTCTTTTTGTCATCACAGGTGGCGACAGACAAGGTTGCAGGGAAGCTGAGCTCTACCCTCTCATGGGTGAAGAACACCGTATCGCACACCGTCAGTCAAATGGCCAGTCAGGTGGCAAGTCCATCTGCCTCCTTGCACACTACATCCTCCTCTACCACTCTGTCTACGCCTGCGTTATCGCCATCCTCACCAACACAGCTGAGTCCAGACGACTTAGAATTACTGGCTAAACTTGAGGAACAGAACAGGTGAATGGAAAACACCTTGGTCTTCAGGATATAGTAACGTAGACTAAAATTGGGTTGTTGCAGTTTCAGCGGTGACTATTAAAGAAGGCTAGGTAAAAACTTCATGGCAGAACACATTTATTTCAAGGTCCCTAAGTTAAGGAATTGATGTTCTTGAGATGTGTGTTTTAGATGCTCTGTTTTTGTGGAATGTTTGAGGGTGTCTTTCTCTTCTAGTCTTACAGGAGTGTTTATAACATCCTCTTATCTGAAGAGCTTACACTGGAGCCATATGGTCTTCAGTATTCAATTTAAAATAGAATATCATAGGGTTGAGACTTTTGTATAAACTCACCTTCTTAAATAAAAACGATATTTCTGTTAGTTTTTTGAAATGTGAAAGACCTCAGAATCCCATTGTTTTCTTGCTTTCCACTATATGATGGGCTCACATTTAGCCTTTAGCATGTTAATTGTTTGCAGGCTTACATGGAGTAAAATTTAGCTTATAAAAAGTTGGAAACACTAGAAAAGCAGAGGCTGCTTTTCTGCTACTTATACAGTTTAAGGGCTCAAGCAAAAATTTTCAGTTTGTGTTCTGTAATCTAGTCTGTGGATCGGGATATCTAGTCTAGTACAGGTACAGCTAATAGAGGAGGCTTTGCATCTTCAATATCGTGTGGCTGGAAACAGTGTTCAACCTTTTGTTATTTGCAAGAAATAATAGTTACATTCTGCTGGTATGCTAATGGTGACCAGTGCATAATAGCTTAATATCACAAAAGGTAAATCTGTAATTAGTCTTCCTTGTTCTTCTGGACTTTTTCTTTGGGTAGGCTGCCATTCTCTCTGCAGCCTTTGTATGCTTGTATATTTATCCGCACCATCTGCGTTTAAGATCCAACTTCTGGTTATTGGCTATTGACTTGCACAGTCATTGCAAATTGATCTCATTCTGAAATAAAATTGGATCATATGAGTTTTCAATGCTGAATTTCTAGAACCCTGATTTCCACTCTTGAGGCATGATTTTTTAAGTTATCTGTCCTCTTGTGATGTTTGGTTATATTTGACAAGTATGTTTTAGTAGCCTGTGAGAGGTTGTGAGAGGCTGACGGTAAAGGAGAACTTGAGTTCCAATAGCTTTCAGGCTTACTGAAGCTCTACAGCTGTCTGCTGCCTTCCATTGAAGATTGCTGTCCCTTGTGCTTCAGGAAAGTGCAGAGACTGACAGTTGAGCTCAAACTGGCTTTTGCTCCAGCATCTATTAGCTTGCTGGACTTTGCAGTGAGGCAGCTGTGGTACTTGTGGCTTTCTTCTACTGATCTAGTTGTGAGGGTAGTAACTTTCAGTAGAGGATAGGAGTAACTGGAAGGAGGGGCTAATGCCCCTGTGTCTCCTGGCATGTATTCTCTTATATCCCTATTCTGCAGCCTAATAGTAATGCAATTTCCAGGGAAGTTCTTGATGAAGAATTGAAGTCTGCTTCTAAACCACCTCATCCTCCTTTCCTTATGGTTCATGGGATGGTCGCTCCTTTGGGGATGTATTTTGTGTAACTTGTATACCATGCTAGTAGCAACTCAAAATTTATTAAAAGGAAAAAATGAAGGTAAGTAGTTCTTTGAAGAAAGCTAATTGGCATTTAATCTGAGGCTTTCGGCTCTGTTCATGACCAAGGGACTAACTTATATACGAAAAGCAGTAATATCTGTTCTTTGGACTGCTTATCTGTGTTAGGGCATAATGCTTCTGCCTCTAGAGTAGTCATATTACACCCTGCAGTTAGACTAGTTTGCTTGTTGAAAGCTGCGTGTGAACTTGGGCTTGCTAATCTTCTTCAGGTTAGCTTTTTGCATTTAGTAAAAGTTAAGAAAACTTTCTAGGTTTCATTTTTTTTTTTTTGTCAGATCTGTTGTTCAATCCTATATTTAGTCTCTTTTGAATTCTATTCAGTCTGTCCTATCAGTTTGCATTAAATGTACATTTTCTTGTGAGATACAATACTTCAGAGCACCAAATTTTTATTTATTTAATCATGTGAGGTGCACTGTAGTTTAGGAACAGTTTGAATCTGCACAGTGACACCTTGACAAGGAATTGTACATTGAACATAGGGAAGTTCTTGTTTCTGCTTAATGGAAGAATAGCTGGTGATGGATAACTTTAAAGGTTTCATTTCCATTGTTGACTTTCGTATGAATAAGAAGAATTTGAACTGTTTAAACAAGTTAGAAACTGAAAGAACTCAAACTGTATTAAGTTATGGAGGTATCAAGGATTCTGTAATCCAATTAATACTGAAAGCCTCCTCAGAATAGTGAGGTAGCTCAGTCCAGAGTCCTGTTGGAGTTGTTTGGCATTAGTAAATCATTTATGAAGTTTTAGGTGAAAGAAAACAGTCACTGAACACCACGGAACTTGCATGCTACTTGCTTTATAACAAGTTTCCCGTTTTTAAATCTATGGACAATGAGCTTATCCAGGTAAGGTCAAATTACTGAAATCAGAAGCTGTGAAAAATGAAAGTAACTAGTCAGAGCCTTTTACAGTTATAAGGGTTTCTGTAATTGTATTTATAATCATAATGTTTCTTCTGTGCTTGTTTTCCCTCTGTCATTACTTTGATCTTTTGATACTGGCCCAGACTGGTAAAGGAATTCCAAACTACGTTTTCATTACACATCAGTATAAATCAGGTTTCTAAATGTTTTTGATTTTTTTTTTCTCAAAATGAGATTTTTCTGTATTGTCTTAATATGAAGTAAATTGAAATCAATTGTGGAAAAAAACTTGAAGTTTGTTTGAAGGCCATACTATTTAACCTTTCTCTAAGTAACGAAGTACTTCTTCAGAGACTGTACTTGTTATTTTCATTAATGAAAATACATTTTTCCTAATTTGCATTAAAAAAATAGGTGAAAGCTAGGTGTAGGGAAAGATAATGTAAATAACTCTACCTTAGTCGAGAGCTTGAATTGTAGGTACTCTGAAACTTGTGTAGAAGGGCTATAACTTACTAAATATCTAAAACCTGATTTGACCTTGCTAAAATACTGGAAGGTTTTTAGATTTTGTGCAGATGGATGAGAAATTAATCAACCATATCTGTCTGCTTTACAAATATTTGAATTCTTGGAAGTTCAAGCACAAATAAAACTGATACAGCAAAACACTTTTTTTTCAAGTTACTCTTCAATTCTTACTCTTAGCTAATATGTGGTCTTAAAAAAAAAAAAAAAAAAAAAAAAAACCTTCCCCCCGCTTATGGGGCTCAATATGAGTTGAGGATAAACAGAGCAGGCCTTTTTGCCATGGATCCCCATCTGTCTCTACTTCTTGCAAAATTGATGGTCATAGCAGCCAGCTAGCAGGGAAATCCGTGATTTGTTCTTCCACAGCAGAAGCACTGAGGTTGCATCTTCCCTGTAGGAGGCAGCACAGGTCAGTGCCCTGAAGTCTGTAGGAACCTGTCCGGCACTTGGCACATCCTTAATATAAGTTGCTACCTGATAATCAGAGAAGTTCTCATGTCTGAGCTCCAGGCTTTAATTACCCATTCATTAGCTGTACTAGCAGCTGTTGTTGCCTGGTTCATATTCTTTAGGTCTGAGACTTCTCTCATGCACTTACAAAACACCATGTTAATTTGAACAGTTGTCAGCAAACTTCAGGCATTCCGAAATTGCTTTGAATTTTAATTATTCTGTCTGTATTTACATTGTCATTAAAAACATAATGAAAAATGTGTAAATGGGTGGCTTTTGCAGGCTTCTTTTGCTTTAAAATTACTGTCTTTTCTAGGACTTCTGACATTTGACACTATTGTTAGGATATTGAGTAAGGATATTTAACTTTCCTGTGTTCGTGTTCTTTGTCAGAGTGGTACAAGTGCATGAGGGCCCTATCTTTTGGTCTGTTGCTAGTAAAATCAAATCCTTTTGCTGGTACTTACGCCTTAAAATAAAACTCACCAATATTTCCTGTAGGACTGTTAATCTCTAGTTGGTAAATGTGTGAAAGAGTTGGACTTGCAATGCTTTTGTACTTTCTCTAATTTGATCTTTTCACATTTTAAGATCTAGTTCATGAGGTCACAACTTGTATTAAAATCTAACTTCTGTTAGTGCTGATACGTTTTAAGGCATTTTTATCCCTTTCTTGAAAGGCTACAATGTGAGGTGCTCTTCTGTCTTCAGAATTACTTAAGAACTCAAGAAAAAACAGTAATATTGAGCAGTTCTTTTCAAATTTAGTATGGGTGGAAAAACTGTACTGCTGAACCTCTGGATGCATTCTTTAAGAGTTTGAAGAACTGGACTGTAAACAAACTATTGTGATACCGTGATAAGAGTGTCCTTTTTTTTTTTTGCATGCTTTCTTTGCAGACTCCTGGAAACTGATAGCAAATCCTTGCGATCTGTAAATGGGTCAAGAAGAAATAGTGGATCGTCTCTTGTATCTAGCTCATCAGCTTCTAGCAATCTCAGCCATCTTGAAGAAGACTCGTGGATCCTGTGGGGGAGGATTGTGAATGAATGGGAAGATGTACGGAAAAAGAAAGAGAAGCAAGTTAAGGTAGTAGCTGGACACCTTTTGTAGGATATTTGTAATGTGATATAAGTGATAGCTTTTCCTTTTCCTGTTGGCTTTATTCTTTTAGATAAACATGTGATAGAAGCTTCTGATTAATTCTGCTTCAATTCCTAAGCTTTTGTGCTTCCTACATAACCATTTCTAGGCTTTAGTTTTGCCTAGCACGTTTTATTGAAATTAGATGCATACCAGAGATTTCAGCATAATTGTAATGGGAGATCCCCTTGAATACAGGGGAATTATACCACATGTTTTCAAAACGGAATTACCTACTTAGTCATACAACAGCTGGATGCTATGATTATTTTCCCACTGAACAGCCATCTCTTTAAAAACATTATCACTAAAGGACTTAACTCTACTGTATGAAGATCTGATAGGAACTTAGTTTCATTGTGTGTGCCAAGTAACTTGACCCCAGGGATGACCTTAAGTGGAAGAACACATAGTTCCTGAACTCTGAGTGGACCAGACAAATTATGACCAGTGTGTGTCTAGTCTGGGTCAGTTGTGGGTTTATGCAGCAGCAGAACTCAGTTATATTTCAAATTCAAACTAAAAAGCATCTAAGGCATTTAACATATCCGTGTTTCAGAAGCAGCAAGTACAGCAGCGTGGGATTTTTGTTCGTAGGCAGTCTGTTCTGCTTTGGTTCTTTACTGGCTGTAGTCAGTAGTTTTATGTGCGGAATACAAATTTCAAGGTCTTTTGAGCAGTTTCAAGTGTGTGTGTGTGAATAGGTTGTGGGAAGGCAGAACAATGGGCTAAAGCAAAGTATCTTTTATGTGAAGCAGTTGTGAAGAAAGAACATGACTTGAGAGAGGAAACAAGGAATGAAATGAATTCAAGACTTTCTGCTTGCATAGGGAAAACAGTCTCTGGAAAGGTGTTCCCAAAATGCCATGAAAAGAAGGCCGCATGAACCTTGCAAAGGAAACGAACAAGTGGGATGATAATAAATCTGGTTGGATAGAGTTCAGTGTTTGAACTGCCTGCATGTGGACATTTTAAAGTGTCATGTGTCACTCACTTCTGCTGGTCAAGTATCATTTAGGGAGTGTTTGATTAACTTTTAGTAAATATTTAAATATATTGCTAGTGAGCTTTTCCCTGCTTGTTAAATAATTCTCAGGTGTGTTTTTGTTTTATGTTTGTCAAAAGTCAACCTAAGCTTTGTTATCCTGCAATTAAAATGGAATATAGGAACATCCATACCTTTTTCGGGATGGTACTAGAAGGTATGTTTTTAGCAGCATAGCTATCTCTTCGTTTTGACTATGAAACCTAGTCTGAAGTTATTAGATACCTAGTAAGATCTTGAAGCTTTTGGCATAGGTATATACCTTCTTGTGCCTGTGGTAAGGTCCATTTGTGTGTCTTCATTCTGCTTTGGAACGTCCTTCCTGTTTATGGGGAGATTCTGAAAGAAGACACAAGAAGTCCTGCATTACAGTATGCATAATACTATGTAAAATAATAATACTACGTAAAATAATGTCATCTCAGTGATAATTAGTAGGTGTGTTTTCCTGCTGTTTCTCTAAGAATGATGAAGGTACTGACCCTGTTATTTTTGCCAAGCAGGTGCGTGGTAACTGAAGGCAAGGGACCACTTGCTAATACTTTGTTTTAATTTTTAGCCTTTCTGAGTCTTTAGGTGACTCATCTGCAATCTGATAGTGTGTTGGTGAAATAATAACTAGAGACAGTTATGGAAAGCTGATGTGTTAGGCTTGTCTTGGAGTTGGAGATGTAGGAAATAATACAGGGTGTCACGGTTGTGTCATACACTGGACAAATAGTTGAAGTGACATTACTAGGATGGTTCTGAAAATGGCTGGATATCTTGTGGATATTTGAAATCTGAGGTCAGTGATGTAAAGCTCCTGTGGCAGAGTTCAAGTTTAATAAGTAATTCAAAGCAGGAGCGTCTCTGAAAGTATCAGTGTTGAATTAACTAATCTTTCTGACTTGGTATCTTCTTACTTGGAGAAGTAGGAAAAATACTTGGATAAACAGGAAAAGGAGGAAGCTTTGCACAATAGAAGATGACTGGCTTCAGAATAAATACTAGTGAGCCAAATAAACTATCGCATAGGAGACAGCATACTTGATAACAGTTCTTAAGGTTTAAAACAAGAAAGGAACCTTCTTGTCTTGAAGACGGGGTCTTCTAGGTCAGAATGATCCTAGTTGCAGAAAGTACTACTAAATCTGTAAACTTCCTGACTCTTACTTTTTTCATCAATTTTTTCAGATCAAGCCACAAGACTACTTCCTACTTGTGCTTTCTGAAAAGACAAGTACAAACTTGGAATCTGGTTCTCAGATCTATTTATCTGGGAAGGTTTGAGTTGTATGATACGTAGCTGGTGGTTTTCCTTGTTTTTTGTTTTTTTTTTTTAGGAATGTAAAGTTAGTTCAGTACATGTGAACTTATTGTCTTCTTGGTACAGTGTCAGAAAATAAATTCAAATACTTTCTTAAAACAAAGAACTTGGAAATACTGGCACACCAGTGAAATTAGATGCATCTGTCAAGTGTGTCAAATAGCTTCCAATAGTACTATTGTGCTATTTTTTTCTGACTGGCTATGTTGTGGTTAGTTCCACTTTATTGTTTACTTGTATTTGGAATTATTTTTTTTACCAGTAATTTATTGCATCTTAAACTACAAATAAAATTAAAGGTGTTGTCTTCAGTAGTATTTTATGAAAAATAACTATTAAATTCTGGGTCAGGGAAGTTATTTTTTAAAAGGTATATATTTTTCTAATATATATTTTTCTAATGTTCAGGTTTTTGAAGTAGTTTATGGGGGATGGGGAGGAACTAAATTTATTAGTTAATTTAGACACTTAAAACGATGTGACTCACTTTAGTTAGCTGCCAGTAATCTATCAGGCTACAACAGAGGCTTACACTTCATGAACTATGTGATTGGTTTGTGACATGTTCTGAACATTTTCTTGTTGTGAGGAAATTAATTCCTTGGAATGTTATGCTCTTTAGGCTTACTCTTATTTTCAGGAAATAGTAATTTTGTATCCTTTTTTATGCTTCAGGAGCTTGTTCGAAAAGGGATACCTCATCATTTCAGAGCAATTGTTTGGCAATTGTTATGCAGTGCTCAAAGCATGCCAATAAAGGATCAGTATTCAGAGCTTTTGAAGATGACATCTCCATGTGAGAAACTAATAAGAAGGGATATTGCTAGAACGTACCCTGAACATGATTTCTTTAAAGAGAAAGACAGCCTTGGACAGGAGGTTTTGTTTAATGTAATGAAGGTAAGACAGTATTTCAGTCCTTGAAAATAATTTAATATGAATATGTGTAGAAGTTTGGAAATAATTTGCATTGTAGTACCTGAAGTTGCATCAGTTACACATGTTCTAGTTTTTAAACTAGTTCTACTTACACATTATATTCCAGTTTCAAAGATAGCTTTGAAATATTTCTATAGTTAATGATTTTATAAGAGGTTGAAAACATTTGCCTACTAAACGTACATTAAAACAATCACAGGGTTACTGCTGAGACTATAATGGAGTAAAGTGTACTGTGAAGCAAGGTAAACAGTGTTGACAGTGAGAACACTAAATCTGAACTAGCACTCAGTTTAAGTGTTTCTGAACCTGTATGTTGTAGCAGAAAAAGGCAGATGCAGGCTAACATGCAGCACCTAGTGCCTAAGCACAAAATGAGAACACAATCCTAAAACTAAGTTGTATTGACTCCATTGTACCAGAGCTTAAATTTGGAAAGACTTTTTTCCATTGCACAGTTTCTACAGAAAAGTTAGCAGGTTTCTAAATCATAGTAACTTCTATAATTCCAAGATGAAGATGCAGCATGCATGGAAAAAATGTTTCTTCCATCTGTAAATAAAACTTTATTTTTTTTTTCTGAAAAGAACTAGTGTTTCTTTGTCAGGTCTCCTATAGAAGTGGTAATGCTGTGCAGTTTGTATGCCAGTTCTCTCTTACCTTTTTACACTTGACAAATTCATATAGCTGAAAGCTGCAAGCTTTTTTTAGGTGTGCTTTAGTTTGTGCTTTCAAAGCCATCAGAGAGCAAAGTTCATATTCCTTCATAGCTGCAGGTAGCAACGAAATATCTTACCAAAACTTTTGAATAGAATGTCTATGCTCTCTGGATTTGGGAGAGGAAGACCAAGTTATTAGCAAAATAATAGCATGAGCTATTATTTCATTCCACTAATAATGATACTTTAATTGTTCAGAGTCTTAAAACTTTATTTTGTAGGCTTATTCTTTGGTGGATCGTGAAGTTGGATACTGTCAAGGAAGCGCTTTTATAGTTGGATTACTGCTTATGCAGGTAAACATGATTTTAAATGTTCACATTTTAACACCTCAGCTGGAATGCATCATTGTGGTGGTTTGAGTTTTTTTAGATTTTTTTTTAGTAATTTCTGTTACAATGCAGTTGTTAAGGGCTGTCACTTACTCTGTGAATCAAATGAGACTTACCCTCTGTAGTCTTGTCCTTACCAAGAAGATAGTACTCTTCTGGGTAAGAGAATACACTTATTTCCCAGAGCTAAGATAGGTTTACAGAATGTTGTTTAAGATATTAATGAAATTCTCACTTCCATTTCTGTTACATGGAACCTCCTGTAAGTTCAAATTGAACTTCACAAATCTTATAATCCTCAAGTTGCCTTTTGCTTTATAAGTTAGGGTATATTATAAGGAATTTGCAGACCTCTGTTTCAGTTTAGAAATTATTTGATACGGCTCAGTATCTACAAAAGGGTTACTATAGTAGTTAGCTATAAATACCTCTTACAGGAAAAAAAAGAGCAAACATGAAACCCTCTCCATCACCCACTCTATTCTTACACTTTTCCTGAGTTTTTACTGTGTTTTATTTTAATATAGATGCCAGAAGAAGAGGCGTTTTGCGTGTTTGTTAAATTAATGCAAGATTACAGACTACGAGAACTCTTTAAACCAAGCATGGCTGAACTGGGCCTTTGTATGTACCAGTTCGAATGCATGATTCAGGTACATACAGAAATCTATTGGACTTCCTTTTCAGTAACTAGTAATAATGAACTTAGAAATGACAGTTGAAGAGCAGGCATGTCTGACTAAAAAGCTGTTCTCTGCCAGTAGCTGGTTTCAGGACTTCAGAAGTAGTATATCCATGTGGCTATATGATGTACTTCTCAAACTTTGGCAGACTGTCTGGTTTTAAATGTTGAAGCATGAGGATTTGTGGTGCTGTAGTTTAGGCATGTGAATGTTTAATCCTTTTTGGATTCGAGACTCAAGATTCATGTCTTCATAGTCAATTTATAGCCATTTTAAAAAATAAAAAATGGCTGACAAAGAAAAATAGGCTTTTGTTTTGTAATATGGTTCCTAACATGAGGGTGTCACGTAGTGAATGATAGGACATGGAGATCTGGCTATATGCTAGATCTTTCCCGCTCTTCCTGTAGCCTAGCCTATTCTAAGTGGGATTTAAGGATTTAGAAGTGACTATTAGGATCAGGAAGTGTTCTTGTAATCTGTACTGTCTAGTGCAGAAATACTGTAGACCATTCTATACGGGGACTTTTTGGTTGAACTGTATATTTTTTCATAATGTTATCTTTTCACATCCATATCAAATACCACTTCTGGTTGTGTCTTATATAGTTGTTGCCTGTGCTAAATAAAATTTACCTTTTTTTTTATTGTGCACATTGTTTTGACCGATACAATAAAAACTACTGGCAAAAGCTTAACATTTTTTTCTTACTTTCTTTTCCAGGAGCATCTTCCAGAGCTTTATGTGCACTTTCAGTCTCAGAGTTTCCACACTTCTATGTATGCATCATCATGGTTTTTAACTATATTTCTTACAACTTTTCCACTACCAATTGCAACAAGAATATTTGATATCTTTATGTCTGAGGTAACTACTCAATACTCGCATGCTCCATTTCAAGAGTAGATATTAAAAGCAGTTATTTGGGGTAGCAGTATGAATTCCATTCTGATGAGCTAATCTGAAGTACCCTTGTTTTTCAGGCCTTATGCTTAACAGATTGTTTTGTAGGGGAAGATTTTTGTGCACATAGCTTCTCAGGGAAGAGCAACTACATTTTTGAATGTAGATACTGTATGCAGCTTTGTACTCTATCTGTCAGAAGTTCTGGATGTCATGCAATGGTATCATACAACAGGGACATCAATTTTCCAGTATCTTGAGGTAGAAAGTAATTCTGCTTTCAGGCCAAAGTTAAAGTTCCATGGGGATAAGGAGATCAGGAAGAGGGAATGTTGGCAAAACCATTGCACAGAAGATAACGAGTAGCCAAAGGAACTTATAGAATTAATCGCTAGCATTATTAGTATAACATTGAAAGCATATTTAGAGGTAGAGCTTTGAGTGGTTGTAATTAGTAACAAACCAAAGTTTTATGATCTGTTTACAACCTTCCTCTGCAATAATATTTAAAAAAAATAAAGTCAAAAGTGGATCCTCTTAGCTGACACTCTGCATATGTGTCTTGGACATTCCTGAGTTGGGTATTCCTATACATCTCTTTAAATAGTTAATTGCATTGTATCACATATGAAATTAAAACATCCTTTTTTGAGAAGTACCTATCCTTTGTTCCTTTTTTCCCCCTCTTCTACTAGATATGTGAGCTTTATCAAAAGTATAAAACACAAAGAACAGCTATCATTCAAAATATTTTTTTACCTCAGCACTAGCCTCTCTGAGGAGGATCTGACATCAGGACAAGTAGCCTGACTACTTGTCCTTTGTACAAAAAAGGAACTTGGGACCAATTTGTTATTTAGAGATTTTTCACTTTCCCTCTTATTTGGGAAACTGGATGAGCTTTCAAATGTTAGTAAACAGAATTAAATAATGGAATCATCCTATGCTGTTGACAACACCATGAATAATTGTTGGCTATTTTTTAACTTCTGTCTTCAGGGTTTAGAGATTGTATTTCGAGTAGGTTTAGCTCTACTTCAGATGAACCAAGCAGAATTACTGCAACTTGACATGGAAGGAATGTTACAGGTAAGCTAAGGTTTATATAATTGTAAGAGATGTCTGAAATGTGTAGTGTGTATATTTCTTTGCACCTACTAACTGTATGTAATCTTGTGCTCTGATTGCTTTTAGCACTTTCAAAAGGTCATTCCACATCAGTTTGACAGTGGTCCAGACAAATTAATCCAAGCATCCTACCAAGTCAAATACAATGCAAAAAAGATGAAAAAGTAGGTATAACATTTTGAGAAAAGACTGCTGTTGCTTAGGGTTACTGTTTGTTTCTTTAAAGCTAGTTGTTCAGTACTTCACTTTGAATTTTCCATGTTTAAATTTTGGGGGACTTTATTACTGTAAGCGGTTAGAACTGAAGTTCTGTTTGCAAGAGAATACTTCTGAAGCAGCTTTTGCTATCTTTCTTGAATGTAATAGCTATATCTCACTTAACCTAAAAATCTTGAGGGAAGCTGTAGGTTATGGAAAATCATGGAACTTCTGTAAACAGGATTTGAATAGAGAAAGCAGCATGGTGCTTACGTGTGGTTTTGTTTCTTTTTTTCTTGTGAGGGTGCAGTAGGGGAAGGGATTTTAAACTTAAGAACTTAGGCCAGATCATAAGGTTTTTAGTTTACACAATGGATGTGCACTCAAGATTATTGCTGTTTAAAATAAAGTTGATTAAATTTTGCAACACCATTGATAATTGTAAGATAATCTTGCTTCTGAATTTGAAATTCTGAGCACGCTGCTACCTTTTTTTTTTTTTTAAGGTTAGCTGCGTCTTCACTTTTCTGCCTTCTGTAACAAGCCAGTTTGCATACTTTGTGCTTTTCTGGGGTTACATTTGGTAATTCTTCTGTTCTTAAGCTGGGCCTTTATTGCAGTATATTGCAGTGCAAGAACAGCAGAGGTACAGATTTGTGCCAGGCTCTTTCAAAATAAATTTGCCAATTCTTCTGTCAGCAGTCCATGATCAGTACTGTGGAGTGAGCAGTCAGTGTTCTTAAAAACAGAAATAGTAATAAAGCTTTCAGGGAAAACGCGTTCTGTGAAAGCCAATACTTTTCATTTCAAAGTCATCCCAAAGAAAAAAAAAAGTGAAAATGAGGTTTGTTGGAGAGGTAACAAAATTGTTTTGTATGTTTATTTTTTTTGCTCCTATGTCTTTGCATCCTGCTGTTCTCCAGGTTTTCCTAGCTCTTTCAGCTGAGTGTATTGAATTGATTGTATAACTGCATTGAATAGTTGTTATAGTTCCAAATCACTGTCACTGCAAATGTTATCAATATTATACATGGAAGCACCTGCATTTCAAAGTGCAGGTTCACAGTATGCCTACAGAAGTCTGTGTTTAAACTAGTTTAATGTCCAATCCAAGTATTCACAAGAGGAATGTATTGGCAACTTTTGAGCGGTTGTCTAAACAGGAAATTATCAACCTCTGTGTTCCACTGTTGCTTGTTAGCTATTAGACAAATGAATTGTCTAATTTTCCTAATCATATTTTACGATTTCCGATTTTTAGGTTAGAGAAGGAATACACTACAATAAAAACAAAAGAAATGGAAGAACAAGTTGAAATTAAAGTAAGAGAGCCTCAACAAATTTGTGAATCAACTCTTCTGAGATGTGGGTTACATTTCTGGTCTGTATATCATGGAATCACAAAACGTTGGGGTTAGAAGGGACTGTAAATATCATCTAGTTCACCTTCCATGGCAGGGACACCTCCCACTGGCTGAGGTTGCCCAGGGCCCCATCCATCTTGGCCTTGAACACTTCCAGGGATGGGGCATTCACAGCTTCTCTGGGCAACCTGTTCCAGTGCCTCACCCCACCCTCTGAGTGAAGAATTTCTTCCGAATGTCTTACTTAAATCTACCGTCTTTTCAGTTAAAAATTACCTCTTGTCCTATCACTACACTCCCAGGTAAGAGTCCTCCCCCACCTTTCCTGTGGGCCCCTTTTAGGGCCCCCGATAGGTACCAGAAGGAAGGACATGTAGCAGGACATTGAATTGAGGTCCCAAAATGTTTTTCAGCCATGGAATTGTTCGTAAAGGGCATTTCCAGTGAAATTGAGACTACTGGTGGAAAAAATTAAAGAAAAATCATTGGTGGAGACCTGCTGTGCTTAGTTCTCATTATTTGCTCCTTACTAAAGCTTGATTACAGATGACTTCATTTATCGGAGTTTCATTTATATGCTGGCTTGGGTGTAGGTGTCCCACACAGGTCTGGAAAACATATTAAAAGTTTTTATCACAATTCACTTGAGTGGTTTACCATTGACTTGAGATCTTTATTTTAATCATTATTATTTGTTAGACCCAAGGTTAGGTGTCTTCTGTCTGCAGTCACTTTTTCTTACGGAGCTTCTGCAATTTATATAATGTGGGGAGCAGGGAGCGGTGGTGGAAAAACCTATAAGTTCAGCTCTGTTCTGAAAGGTTTATATTTTCCTAACTGACCTGCCTCCTGTACTTTATCACTATATCTTTTTGCTTTTGTGACATAAAGAGACTTTTGGTATGTTTTTTTCCTTTTTCATAGTTCTTAAGTTTTAACTGTGGGTTTGTTTCTTTGTCATAAAATAGGGTCAGCTCCATGAGAAAAGGCAGTGGGAGAAGTAATAGGCTAGTGTGGTATACAGAGCTTGATGAAGGGAATAAGTTGCACCCTTCCTTTTTCCTGTCCACTGCTGTTCATTTGGCTTTCACATTTCAGTTTTAAAGTTTCTGTAGTTCTTGAGGGAAAAAGTCAATGACATGTACCTGGGAGCACAGGAATGTTCCATGTTTTTTTGGACAGTTTATCCTAATAAGCAGTTAGCACCATTCTTAACCTCCTTCAGGACCTGCTGGAGTAGCTTCTCAAGCCATGATTTACAGAAAATGCACTAGTAAAATATGCAACTCAGTACAATTATTTTTAACTTCTGAGGCATTTGAAGTAAATAACTCAGTACAAATTCTTACAGATGAATTAATTTAAGAAAAATTATGTAATTCTTTTCCTTCCAAGGAAAAGGAAAGATACCTTTATAGCATCTCATTTATCTGTCCTAGTTCAAGGAGTATATTTTCATGTCCCTTAACCATGAGAACTGTGTCAGTTTCATTTATGAAGAGTCTAATGGTGTGTGGTTAAACCCTTTTGGTTCACCTGTACATCTACTGCTTACATCTATTGCTGACACAAATAGACACAAATACTTTCTTATAATACGATACCTTTTTCATACCTTTGCTCTGTCAAGACGTTTAAACTCGCGTTTTGAGTTAGTACATGACATAAAAAGGATGTTTTAAAAGGTTGTCTCTACTAATTTTTGTATTATTTTGATTTTCATAGGCAGATAATTTTTTTTTTAAAGTTAACTTGCTTGGCTTTTATCAGACTTTCCATTTATAACTTGAGAAATGCAATTCTGAATTGTTTACATTGCAGAGGTTACGAACTGAGAATAGGCTCCTAAAACAGCGCATTGAAACACTAGAAAAAGTAAGTATGTTAATGACTAGATTTAATATTATTTATACTTACATCAGTTGTAATTGTATTGTATGAAATGAGAATCTCATACATATAGCTTTCTATTTTTGCTGCTAATTTATGGTGTATACTAACAGTGCTTAGTCAAAAGCATGGCAATAACAAAGCAATAAAGGTCAGTGTTTATAAATGTTTATGATGTCTGATTCTTACTTGAAATTGAAGCATGTTTGACATCCAGGTTTTTTGTAGTGCTTTCTTTCTGAACCAAGAAGCATCTGTTCAGAGTACAGAAGAAGACTGCATGAAATAGTAGAATGCTTGGGTAGAGAAGTCTGAATTTCCTGGGTGTTTTATGTAGGAGCTAAATGATAAACTTATTAATGGTCAGAGATGAAGATGAAAGACTGTCATCACTAATGAATACAGCAGTAAAGGTGTGTTGTTGCAGCATTCACGTTCAGTACAGGAAATCTGCTATTAATTAGTCTTGCACAGTTTTTGAATCGTTGCATAAACTTAAAGTACATGGCAGGTGGAAAGAATACCATTTTAGGACGTACTTCTCACAGGTTTAGTCTGGAATAGAGTTCTGTTAGCCTTCTTTAACTGGGTATAATTTTGGAGTATGTATGGTAACTGTCTATACATTGCTAATACGCAGGCATTGTTCTCTGATAGCCTCTCCGTTCTGGTATTTGGTATGCTTCCTGTGACAGATTGCATCTAAGCCAGTCTGCTCTAGAATGTGAGCGTTCTTATTCATCTGAACAGCAAATAGCAACTATCTTTCAGCAAATTAAATTGAATGCTCTTGAGTTGCAAGGAATTGTTCCTATTTTACAGGGAGGAAAAGAGCAGACTGAATTTAGAGTGAAATAACTGAAAGATGTGACATTTCAGATGTTAAATCCATTGTGGTTTCTTGGAGAGTCAGTCAATCTATGCCAAATTATAATTAATGATTAGTGATTTCTGAACTTAATTTGGAAAAGAAAAAATGTCCATAATGAGGATATCTTGTGAAATAAAGCTGTGGCCAAAAATACAATTTTATATCTTCATTTCAAATACTGTCTTCATTTCAAATACTGAACTCTTGATTAAAAATAACTGAAGAGAGCAAAATTTTAAAAAGTTCAAGACTGTAGCAATTCACATTAGTAGGTTTGTGGCAAACTTAGAATAGTAAATGTGTGTTTTCATGCCTAATAGGAAGAGGTTTGATTTTTCTTGATTTTTCAATTAGGAACTTGATGTACTGTCAAGACAGTAGCACTTCTGTAAATTCTGTTTTTAAAGCTTCAGAATTCACTTCCAGACTATCCCAGTCATATTGGAATACTTCAAAATTGAAAAATATCATCTATTAATTATCTTCATCAGAAATTCTTATCAATGTATCTAAGTCAATGCCAGAAAGTGAACAGATACTCAGCTCTTTTGTTGGAAGCTCGTTTTTTTAAAACTTTCCTCATCCTAACATACATGATTTAGTTGCAATTTCCTTAGTGTACCACAACAAACATATTACCTTAATATGTTACCTTGCTACATGTAAGTAATAGCTCCTATCAGCCAATTCAAACTTTGTCCTTGGAATTTTTATTAAGACTAAATAAGGTTTAACTCTCTGTGAATAGATGCGTTCTGTCATAAAAAATGCAAAAATTTAGTGCTTACGGAGTGATAGAGAGGAAATGACTTCCATTAAATGTGTATTTCCCTGGTGGTGTGGGGGGTGGGGAATGTAGTGCTTGTCAGCATGCATAAATTTTTCTTGCAAAACTTTGGCAAGGGAGGAGAATCTATGAACTGTTTAATTGAGTTACTGCTAGAGTTTAGTGGAACAAAATATCAGCTGTCATAGTTGAAATTTTCTACTTGTCTGTCAGTTGCACTATTTAATTTCAATGCTTCATCTTGATGAAAGCATTAGTTCTGCATGAATTTCTCAGCACTTAGTGGAGATGCCTTTGTGCTCAGATTATGCCTTCCTTTCTTAATGTGGATGGACCACAGAGCAAGTCTTGCATTCATCTATTAGATCATATCAGATAACTCTTCTTAATTAAGAAAGCAAGCCATTCAGATAAAAGTAAACCAGACTCCTGTAAGTGAATTCTAAGTGTTAGAGAGGTTGACGTTGAGACCACCTTGCATCGAAGACTGCCTCGCAGAAAGGCTATTGCAGAAAGGCTGCTGCTTCCTGTGAATTTCAGGCTGAGATGCCTGAATTTTTATGAAGAGTTCTTTTCCTTGTAAAAAAAAAAGTTGCCTGTATAGGAAATGGGTAGAATTTGGTCATTTTCTTTCTCTACTCACTTTTTTGTCACTATCTCTCCTTTGTTTTTCTTTTCATTATTCCTATTTGAATTTTTCCTTTGTAGGAAAGTGCTTCCTTGGCAGATAGATTGATACAGGTACAGTCTTTTAGTCTTGTACTGTATGACTCTTTTTCTACTCTCAAAAAAAACCCACACTGCTT
Source organism: Oxyura jamaicensis (assembly GCF_011077185.1). Taxonomy (NCBI): domain Eukaryota; kingdom Metazoa; phylum Chordata; class Aves; order Anseriformes; family Anatidae; genus Oxyura; species Oxyura jamaicensis. Next base: position 1,004,437 of record NC_048900.1, on the reverse strand, counting down.
TAATGCATGCATATTTGCATGCTGCGCTCTATCCGTGCCTTGATGATTTGGAATAAATATATAGCTAATCTCTTGTTTAATATACTAAAAATATAAAAACCCAATACCTGCACGTTATAATATTCTTTCTAACCTAATGTACTTCTGGTACAAATTCTTGTTTCAAATGGATTGAGATGTATTAACACTAAAATTGAATTGCAAACTTAAATCTTTGCATGCACTACTGAGAAATATTGCATGAAAGGAATTTTATTGAATGCAGGTACACAATTGTGCTTGCTGAAAGGATACAGAACTTTACAATAAAGTCCTAAAGCAGCTGCTTAGTACTGCCTTGTCCAAAAACTACCAATTCTATGCTGTTTGCAAAACCAATCTGATGAAATGAGCAGCTGAGTGTCACAAAGGCAGTCTTGGATTTGTCCTCAATTGCTTAAAATAAATTATGTCCTAAGGGACAAGTGACAAGGGCCCAGGAGGCTGAGGAAAACTACCTCATAAAACGGGAGCTGGCCACTATCAAACAGCAGAGTGATGAGGCCATTACTAAACTGGAGCAAGCTGAGAATACCATCAGGGAGCTCCAACACCAGCAGCAATGGGTAAGGAGCCTGGCAGCACATCATCTCGTGTTTTTCATTCACTTGTTTGTTTTTCCTTGTCATGACATGGTCTCTGTGCTGTCCTTATAAATGCTTGTGTATTGTGATTTGCCTTCATAAAACCTACACAAATTGGACTACATCATATTTTGGTCTCTTACTGTGAGATGATGGAATTTATAACCCTAGGTAAATGCAAGTTATTAAAAAACTAAATAAAAAACAAAGCCAAAACCAACACACTACTTCTTGGTAGTTCCTAATGCTAAAAATCTAGCCATTGCAAATTGTGTCACTCTGAATACCCAGATATGAGTTGATAATGCCATTGCCTGGCTTCTCATTTAAGTTGGTCCATTCCATGTTGATGTTTCTTCTGGGTACATGCATTTTGATTTTTTTTTTACTAGCATGGTTAAATTTACTTCTTGCAAAACAAACAGAAAAGTATCATCCCTTGGTTTGGGGACAGACTTCATTAGAAAGTGTGGGTTTATGTGAAGATAGAGCAGGAAAATAACTGCCTGTTAGCAGCCACATGTAGTAAGTACTGTGTTTGTATGTACTGCGTGTTCTAGGTACATGCAAGACTTCAGACAGTTACTGTGCAACTGAAATTAATTTTCCCTAAGCCACCTATGCTTGGAATCTGGGAGAGAGAAAAGCAGTTTATCCAGTCTTCACTTGCTGAATAAACTGTGTGTTTGCAATGTTGATGCAAATAAGCTCATATTGCTTCAAGTAAATGATATCAAAGTACTTGTCTAAAGCCCTGGGTGCTTTAGGTGTATGCAATGCAATTTCATGGAACTACAGCATACTGCAGCTGCTTACCAAATCCCTTATGGTCAGTACAGCAGTCTCTTTACATATCCTGCGCCAAAACTCTGGAAATACTTGTCTTCCCTCATGGGAGGTAGAGAACAGATTTAATATTAGACTGAAAGAAATTGTTACTTAAACTATTCCTATAACACTGTATTTATTATCTCTGTTTAATGCATTTCAGTGTACAAGTGATACAGCTTTTGGAGTAGTTGTGAGAGTCACAACCCAGGTGTAACTCCTAATGTGTAATGCTGATTTCTATTTAATTTCAGCAATTTCTTCTTGAGGAAAAAGCATGAAGAAATTATAACTGAGGAAGTTGGGGATGTTTTAGTAATGTTCTGCAGAGTTTTAGATATTCTGTTTCATTTGTGAGATTACAAAACATTTTTATAAACTGGCTAGGGTTTTTAACTGTCTAAATATGATATTATAAGTGTACTACTATGTTTTTCAAGACATCCTAGTGACTGCTAATTAAATTTACTCTTCTGCATCTTACAAAAAGACCAAAAGGCCATGTTAAAAATTTATTTTATGAATTCGGTTTTAAACTTGCTGACCTCCATCTATTAGTTAATTGATTAATATGTTCAAAGCTAATGCTTTTAATTATGCTGGGGCATCTTACTAGGTAGCAACGGTAGAGAATCCTGGCAGGTTGACCAGGCATGGGAACTGGTCTTGACCAATGCTACAGATAACTGTGAATTGCAATATTGGCTGGATTTGATCTGTGAGTACAGAAGATGAAAACTATACAGCAGGAGTGGAGAGAAGGCAGTGCAAGAGCGGGCACTTAATTTATGCTCCATTTCCAGACTTGTGTGCTTGGCTTGCAGCCTTGGTTTTTTCCCCTTAAGCGTGAGAATGCCTATAGGAAATGCTTGGTGCCGAGGCTGTAAATTCAAGTCATTATAGAGGGATTTTTAGATACTAGCTGATTAATTTTGACATGCAAGTTACTGTAATATGGTTCTGAAAATAGCCTGAATTAACTTAATGTGGTGGAAGTGTTACAGTTTGAGTTAATAGTTTCCTAGATTCTGCTGCACTAGTGAAATTTGTAACTGAACTGCTTCCAAGCATGCTAACAGGAGCAACAAGTGTGAGTAGGTCTCTCCCACCTAGTGGGAAGCCGCAAATTCCTTTCCAATTCTGGTGTTTCACTTCAAGCAGAACCTATTGCTGAATATTCTTGCCACATCCTAATGCCAGTAGCTCTTGGCAATACTCATCATCAGTATTGCCTTATAGCTGTTTTGGTTGTTTTTTTCCTCCAGTTACTTTAGTTTCATTTATGCTCAGAAAAAATAATTGCATAGTGGACTTATGGCTACATATTAAATAATGCCATAGAATTTCTAAGTCTAACATAACCTTAGTAAAAAGGATGTGTGTTTGTATTTAAATATTATCTGAGGTTTCTTATACCTGTTCTGTGATCTTTGATGGCACAAATTGGATGTCCTAAACGTAAGTCTTGAAGGGTCCTACAGAGTGTGTGTGCATGTGAAGAAATTCTCCATTACAGCACTTTTTTCTAAGGGTGAATATAGGGATGGGTAGAAAAAACATCCTTCTGACATCTGACCCTTGAAGCCCAAATTATACGCAACACTAACTTTTCCTGTGCTGAAGTAATTGTAGGGAGTTTTCAGTTGAACTAGAACGACCTTATTACAGAGTCTGAAGTTTATTGTACCATTGTTTCCTGGTGTAAGGAAGGCAAATTTTGCTGTAGTTCTCTTGGATGACCTGAAAATAATGTTAATGCCCCCCCCAAAAAAAAGTATGTTAAGTCATCAAATACATTCTATGTATTTCTGAATATATTTTAGGTCATTTGGAAGCTAGGGGTAGGGAAGATGGAGGAGAACAAAGCAGAAAATAGTAAGGTTTGAGATGGAGACTTCACATTTCACTTTACTTGGTATACCAGCTTTCACATCTTTGTAACTCTATCAATGATATGTTTTTAAAAAATAGCACATAATCTTTACCATTTTTATATTGCTACCCAGGAAGAATATTTGTAAAGCTAACAACATTCTGAAGTGCTCTTAGAAGTCAGTGCTGCAGCTACTCCTCAAACGTTTGCCTGAATGGTTTTGAAGAAGATTATACTAATCTATCTTTGTGGCATGTCCAGTCTTTAAATGAAGAAATGTGTCAAAGGCTTCTAGATGTAGTGGGTTACGAGAAGATAAAGAAGGTGGCTTCTTCCTCAGTGCTAGTGAACCAAGAACTATAGAAAGGAAGCTGTGCCTGACTTCAACAGAATGCAGAAGACCTTGTTTTGAGGTGTGCTAAGAGCAGTGGTGTTTGAGTTAAAGTGAGGGCAGGGAGACTGCTCTAACATACTCCTGATAACTGTGCTTTGGAGTGTGGGTGTGCTAGAGTACCAGAAAGGCATTTAGTGTGTATAATTGCATGTAATCTGTTGATGACTGCAATAATATTAAGAACAGTTATGACACTAAAATCTCTGAGTTTTAATATCTTAGGTTTTAAGGAATAATGGGGAAAAAATGTCTAGTTTTGTGAAGCCAAGCAATGATTCCTTTATTTCAGGAGTAGATGGCTGTAAAACTACATTTTAAAACTACGCTTTTAGTACTTCATATTACAGAGGCATCTCTTCAACACATGCCAGGGACATGGTGCTTTTGTGATAAAAAGATTGGGATGGTGCTTAGAAAGCTAGATCCATGTTGTTCTGTCACAAACACTGCAGCTTAAGGCAAATACATAAAAGCAATTATTTTTGCTGCTGAAGATGTCTGTCTTAAAGTAAAAAACTTTGAGTTGTTTAGACTATAAACTTCTGTTAATTTTAATATGTACTGATATGCATTTTTAAGAATTAAAAATCACAACTTTAAACTTCTGAATGTTGTTTTTTGTACTTGGTTGTACTTCCTTGCCAGTCTCTCAAGACTAGGTTTGAAGGTGCGGGCTTTTTTTTTTTTTTTTTTTTTTTTTTTTTTT